>NC_137457.1:323726763-323759263 GCF_964235325.1 Thermobia domestica | reverse complement strand
AGCTCAAGAGGAACGTGTTGACGTTCGCTCGCCCAAATTTCATTTTCCTAAAAGCAGCATTCAGGCTGCTTAGTTTTCTATACACAAAGTGACAGTTTACATTTTTCATAGTGATTTTTCTATAAGTGCACCTGTTTAACAGTACCTTGATAACGACCCTACGGAACAGGACTCATAATTAGGGCACCTATTAGGAACTCTCATTAAAGAAGCAGCAACGGAAAGTTAACCTTGGGACTTCACCCCAGAGCCAGTGCACCTCCTCGAACACGGGACAACAAGGGAGCAACTTCAACAGGCTAGCCGAAGAAACGCGTGAGTTATCTATCATATTAAGCCACCACATTATCTGCTATTTAAGCCACCACACCGTCGTGTTACTAATACTGAGTTGTTAATAGTAGATGCATTTGAAACATACATGCTTGTAATATTTGTGCTTATATAGTAATATTACACTCGTTTTACCAAAAGGTTATTTTGTTATTTGTTGTAATATCATATGTGTAACTTAACCAATATTTTAGTTACGTTGCTTATGTTTTCATCCGCCATGTTCCCAGTCATCGTGAGTTGAAACCGTAAGCATGGGCAAGCAATCGTGATCGTCGTAGGGCAACTGGGAATTATAACTAAGGAAAGGGGAAATATATGAGGAATAAACATTACTCCGAACCACGACGTAAATAACGATTACACTAAAATGGTAGAATTTTTCCCATCATACCACGTACAGCTCACAGATGACGAGAAGAACCCTAGCAGAAGTAGTGTGACGTAGGTATGGGCTCGCCTACTTTTCGCACGGGAGTTTCAAATGGCACCATGGAATAGCATATATATAACTTTACCCGGAGTGGCAGACGACATCTAGGTATAGACCACACCTCAAAAACCGAAAATGGACTTGACCGTGTCGTTGACCTTTCACCGCTACCCCTGTTTTAGGGTTCTTCTCGTCATCTGTGAGCTGTACCCACTGCACAATCACTGAGGTACCATATAAGCTATATATACCTTCGCGTATAAACTTTTCTTCTGCCTGTTTCTATAGAAATCGTCTTCCTTGAAGTTTGGATAATCATCTTCAAGCTTTGCCTTCCACCCTTTACATCAACGTCCAATAAATAAAAATACAAAACCTCATTAAATGAATACTTGGTCATGAAATGATTAACTTGCATATACCCAACTCATACACTTAACAGCAGCAATAATTAATTACCTTCATATATAATTGGACGGTATTCATGCCAAGGATTACATGACCAACGTGGGAGAGCATATTTCCAGCTGAGACAACTCTTGCAAATGCAGGTAACTTCATCAGTTCTTGCAGCTGCGGGCGCCACTTGCGCTCATCAGATAAGTCAACGTTCGTTCCGAATTTTATCATTTTGGGACCTTTCTTCTTTTTCTTTGTATTCCCAGTAGAATCTTTGGAATCAGAATCCGAGAAATTACTATGAATGCCCTGAGCTTTCTCGCGTTCCTCCTGTTGAATAAAAGAAAGAAAAATATCACAAAGTGAACTACAAACAACCATGCACAGTCATAATGACACATTCATGTTGGAAAAAGAAAATGAAAAATAAAATCTTAGTTTTCTTTACCTTATCCTCTACTCTGTGATCAATCCAAATAAAATCCTTATTACACAGTATAAACTGTTTTAATAGCAATGATAAACTCATAGTTATGAAGGAAGAAATTAAGAAATGTATTTCTGGGCTTTCGGCATCTATTTCCATTTTAGCCCATCACGAGTGAGGAATGACATCCCTGGGGGATCACATTACCTAGGAAGTGGGCTGGAACCTTTTTATTAAATATTATCCCGGCATTTGTCTGGTGTGAATAAGGAAAACTTAGGAAAGATGTCGCTTAGAACGGCTGACCTGAGATTTTTACCTCTCCACCGGGAATGAAGAAAGAAATAGTAACAGAAAAATTTAAAACAATCCTTTTCTAAGATGCACTTCTTTGATAAAGTGCGAATAAGAGTTTTTAATGCTCTTTTTGTTTGTTAATAATGTGAATACATACTTTTCAAGTTTATTTATTTAAAAGAACAATTCTGGGGAAACAAGTTTAGCTTTATTTTAGAATCTTATTAATGTCATTTCCGTTGTTATGTATTTGTGCGTCACAAGAGCATGTCTGGTATTGTATATCAATGTGGTAAACTATTTCCTTACGTTATTGTAAAAACATTGTACAATCCGTTTGTAAACAACTACACAACCGTCGGATTGCATATTGAGAGATATTTCATTTGGTGTGATGTCAAAATAAATGATGCCAGGGAGATTTTTGGTGATCAAGATTTCATTAAAGAATCTTGAGAGCACATGTAAGATTTCAACCAGATTATGGAAACTATCTTGCTGCAATTCAGCGCTTTCCAGTAGTATATAATCCTTAGGTTAACTTCCTGATTTGGCAGTAAAATAGGTCGTGAGGAAAAGCGAGGAACAGAAACCACAAAGGTATCTATTCAGAAATACTTGGAGAAACGTCGTTTTACGAGTTAGTACCATTACTGTAATCTTCAATGCAGGGCTTATAGTGGTCTGGTCTTTTGTATATAGTTGAAAAGTGACCAAAAGCACACGAAAGTGACCAAGAAGTGACCAAAAGCACATGAAAAAGTGACCAAAATCTCGTCGTGCCCCCTTTTTGCTTTGTCAATTTTTCCATTACCTCTCTGTTTGTTGTTTTGTTTAATCTTTTCTTCTTTACTTCTTTTTGAGGTTTCTCCTTTCTTAAGTTTGCTAAGTATGCTTTATAGTTACGGTAAGCAGACTTAGCAGATGCAAGAAGCTTCTAAGTAAGTGGAACCAGTTCTGGCCTATTTCCGAATTTTTCCATCCCAAACATTATATTTAACTTAGCATTGAGAGTTCTCAAAGCCATGGAATATTCAAATTCATCACCTACTCTTAAGAAGAACATACAAGAAGCGTAACACAAGACGAACATGATGAACCACACAAATATACACACACACACAACGTTGAGAGGAGCGTTAACTATTACGAGAGAAAACTAAAAGACTATTATGATAGAAGAAAGAATCGACACAGAAGTTTCCTTAAGCCCATCTTGAGAGCTTAAGCATCTACCAACCATCTACTGTGCTTTAGAAAGAATAAAAGCTGAAGTGAGAATAAAGCTGACTGTTTCACATGTGGCAGCAAGTACTGAGGCTTTCAGAAGAGTAATGAGTAACAAGTTTCTGCCTTTTTCCATTCATTTTTATATTTTTCTTACAAAACTGCCAATGTAAAATATAAATCACACGAAAAAGCCACTTTACTTCCCAAAAAAGTAACTTTTAGTCACAAATTTGAAGAAAAGTAAGTTAGTGACCAACTTGAAAAACAGTCACTTTTAATTAAAAAAGTGACTTGCTATGAGGCCTGTCAATGTATTAGAAGTCTGAATTTATTACTTTGGAAAACACTGAGGCTGTATACGTTGTTTCTATTATCAAGTTATTTACACGGCGTGAAGATTTGTACTTGTCAACCAAAAACCTGCCTACATCAGTTTCAAGCCTGACACACATATCCAAAATAATAATATTCAGACATGGTACACAATACAAACTCAATGACTTGTTTTTCATTTTTATCACGGATCTGTTTCGCCGTTAAACAAACAGTGGTGGACATCCCCAAATCATCAACATCTCTCACTTGCACATCATAGGTGCGTTAAAAATGTGCTATTAGTTCCAGATACTAACAGTTGCAATCTAGGCGATCTACTAGTCTTTTACAACTACATCCTACACAATTTTGATAAAAGAAAACCCAGGCTCATATAAAGGTAATAACACTAAATTATCCAACAAATAACCATTTTTTGTGTATTTTATAAAAGCATTTTAAGAGAGGTTTTTCTTTTTTAACAGTTTTTTTATAGCTTTTGTTCATTATTTTTAATTGCATTATGGATGTCTCTTTCCTCTTATTACGAAAACAAAAATACTCAAACTTGTTCATAGGAAATCTACAGAACACGTACGTCATCTGCAACCAACCACACTTCCTTGAGGGTTTGGGTATAAGTAGCAGGCGTTCCATAATTATTTTCAAATAAACATTTTAAAGCAATTATTGCTATGGGAGTGCCTGGAATTTATAAGCTGCAAAATTTCAGTCTAAGAATTAAAGAAATACGCTAATAACAAAAGAATTTCCACCAAAAACAAAACCTTAGGATCAGTCGGAGAAATAAGTTTCCATGGCCACAAAAAATTCTAATTTTCACTTTCTGTTCGTAAGTTTTCGGATTCCAGATATAATATGAATGTGTTGCTTCATACAATTACAGTAACAACATTTAAGAATCAAGATAAGCTCTTATGTAACTGACAAAATTTCTCATCTTGAAGAACAATATGAAGCTCTGTGAGTGAATGTCTATGACTTTTCTTAACACTGAAAATTACAAAGACCAGGTAACTGCTTTTACCTCTACGTATTCTTAGTAAGTTGGATACCAGATGAACTGATTTTTACAATGTTATATTTAATTCTGTAGTAATTTTATTTTAGTAACATGTCTCATTGAATTTCAATTAATTTTTAAGCTTATTGACACATTTTCCATGTAAACCAGCAATTTCAGATATAAGTACCTTAAGACTCTCCTGGAAGCTGGATGCTTGATACTGCGCGTATTTGGCAATCGTGGTATGCGATCGATGGCTGATACACGCCCACACTTTCCTCTGCAGTTGGGGATCCCAGTTTTCATCCGATGGCTGCTGGATCTGTGTCCGGACTTCCACCGTATGATCTGGATTTGCTTCCACTAACGTCTTCGTTGAAAACAGACCCAAATCTACAAAAAGTAACAAAGCAAAACGTGTAGATAACAGGAATATTTACAGTGTGTATATTTTGTACATCTTAGATATAATTAACTATAATTCAGTTTAAAATATGTCCGTATGATACCAGAGGAGCATTATTTTTAAAAGACTACAACTACATAATGATGTAAAGCACTACATTCTATCTTTATCACACACACAATATATACGCGGAGTGATCAGAAAGTAAACTTACAAAACCTCAGTGAAATGTGTATATATTATTTCATACAACCAATACAGAAAACAAACAGTACATACATTAGGTTATTTTTCGACATACTCTCCGTATCAGTTGAGACAATTGCCGCATCGTGGGATGAATTTGAAGATTTCCTCCTGGTAAAAACCCTGTCCTTGCGTGTTCAGCCACGTTGTCACGAAGTGTTTCATCTCCTCGTCTAAAGCGAAGCGACAGCCTCCTAAGTGCTCCTTCAAGTGCGGGAACAGGTGAAAGTCGCTTGGAGCGAGGTCCGGGCTGTAGGGAGGGTGGTCGATTATGTCCCAGCGAAACTGCCTCAACAGTGTCGTGGGTCGGGCACTGCGCTCCTCGTCGGTGACATTTTCTCTACAAGCCGCAAACTTGAGACACCATTCTGCGACATTCTGACGGGTCATTACAGTCTCCCCGTAAACCTCTACCAGCTGCCGGTAGATTTCAGCCATGGTTACATGTTTCATCCACAGATATCGAATAAACTGAGACCAGTTTACCTCAACTAGCACCGTAAGTGACGGGTAACAAACTTCGCACAGTTGCCACATCCATGTAGTAAAATTATCATACACTCCTAATTTCTCTATAACAGACGAACGCCTTGTAACTTTAGTTTCGGATCCTTCCTCATACATATCTAATAGTTAGCACATTGTGGTCAGATTTGGATTTCGACTTGAGTTTAGCGTATCCTTTCAGCAGCGAGGCTATGAGAGACGTGGATGTACACCTTAACGTGGGATCCGAACCACATGAACTTCCGCCGGAAATCCAATCCAGGTCTCCCAATGCTAAGGGCCACGTAAGCTATTCACTAAGGAGACTTAAATGTCCTACTGTAAGCATATAAATTAATTTAGAAGAATCTCTGCTATATGATCACGTTCAAAAATTTATATAAAATATTATACTAACAAATATTTTGTTTCCAAAGTCTGCATGCATAATTCTAGACTCTAAGCTTATATTTAACGGAGATCTAATATGTTTCCTTTGTGAGACAGATCTTCAAACATTCTAGTAAATAAATGTAAGGGAACACCATACTTTTTGCGCTGTTATTCAGTTTTGTTTGGCATCCCATCACTTACATACATTTTTTTTTCCATTAATTTGGTGACTGAAGTCATTCTCATTGTTATAAAAGGTGTGACAGGGAACACTTATCACCATCTTAACAAACACTACCGAGCGCATGCACACTCATCACGTGGAAATCTTTAAAAAAAGACTTTATGCGTACTTAATAGGAACCTATCACACAAAATTCAATTATAAACAAGACTTTGAAGTGATTTAATAAAACAAACATACTAGTACTAATACTGACCACAAACTCGTATTTATTCTTCTATCATGGGCGTCTCTGGCGGGGGGACGCGTCCCCCCCAATATTTTGAAGTGACATGATCTAAAATTACACTGAGATACTAGCAGTTAGATCATTTCCTTTGATGTCCCCCCCAAATTTTACATGCCAGAGACGCCAATGTCTTCTATACACTGGTCTTACCACATGTCATTATATCCACTGCATTTTTTATACAAATTGAACATTCAGTATCAACCATGTGTAAACATAGTTACGGCCAGCAAATCACAGTCCCAAATCGGTCGTAGGTTACAACAATGCATAACGTACGTAACCAGTACAACAAAACCAGTAAAAATGTACATAATATGTAGAGAGACTGTCATTCTCATTCCCACAACTGGCTTTTTTTTTTTTTTTTTTTTTTTTTGAGTACAGTATATGTTTATTTTTTCTTTTTACTGGGAATACTTATTATACGTAGAACTTCTTTTGTTTCGAATACAATAAAACATTGGAACCAAGCAATAATTATAAATTGACGTAATATCTCGGCATTCTAAATACTCTCATTAAAATTAACAAGTAAACATATGACACAATCTGGCCTATACTCGAACAAGTAAACATATGTTAGAGCTTGCCCTACACTCTAACAAGTAAACATAAATCACAATTTCGCCTACACTCGAACAAATAAACATATATCGCAATTTGGAACACACTCGAGCAACTAAACGTATGTCACGATTTGGCCTACACTCGAACAAGAAAGAAGTCGCGATTTGGTCTACACTCGAACAATTGGCCTACACACGAACAAGTAAACTGATGTCACAATTTGGCCTATACTCGAACAAGTAAACATGTCACAATTTGGCCTACACTCGAACAAGTACATACGTCACAATTTGACCTACACTCGAACAAGTAAACAATGTCACAATTTAGCCTCTCTTTAGCTAATTTATTTTCTTCTTCTGTGACAGTTTTTTTTTTTTTTTTTTTTTTAAATATTAATATTTAACTTGTGTGAAAGCTATTGTTGGTTCTCACGATTTTTATTTCTAAAGATGATTATCTTTTTACATCCCTTTTAACTTTTTTTTAAAATATGCATTGATTTTTTGAGGTCTGCTTTATATCTTTTGTGATAAGCTCTAATGTTTATTAACATCGCTTGAGTAATAGGAAATCTCTGAATACTTTCGTGAAATCTGATCGCATTTTCCCTGACTATTCTGTGAAATACAGCTATTTTCCTGATTTCCCCTGGCTTTCAGGTCAGTGTGATCCCTGCAATAACAGCAAAGAAAACAGAACTTTTTACGTACATTGCGTCCTATTTTTTGTTCATTATTCACGCTTCCTGACTTTTGACTCGCTAAATATAGCACTTTGAAAAAAGCAATTTACAATTGTTAATAATAAATCGGAGAAAAATATACGATAATTGTCAACTACACAGGTTAAGGCCTTGTCAGGTTAAAATATTCAAATTTCCAAGCTGATTATTGAAATAAGATTAAAATCAATATTTTATTCAATTTGTTAATGTACCATTTTCAGAAGAATGTAAATCGAAGTTTTATTTTTAAAAAATAATCTTTCTTAAAATTACACATTCAGCAGGCCCAGAAAAAGAAAATCGAGATCATTTTATTGTCATATTTGTAACACAAAAGACCGGTTAAAACAGCGTTTCCCAACCGGTGTGCCGCGGCACACTGGTGTGCCGCGAATGGACCGCTGGTGTGCCGCGAGGAAATCGAAACAAAATTATTAATTCTATAGCAACCAAATTGCAAGACATAGGAAAAAATGTGTATATTTTTGTATTTCACATTACTATGAATTTCTACCATGGAAAAAGTTACTGTAATTGTAATATACGTATTATTCTACATCTATTACTGTGTAACAGACAGTATTTCAGCTCGTACACATTTCCACGGTTAGCTGCTATGTTACGTTTCAATTGAGAGTCATACTAACACCGAGAAATGGAAGCACTTGTACCGTACGCGTCAAGTGAACGTTCGTAGAACACTCATTTGCACGTGAATGACAGAACAACACTTTGCTCAGCAGCTGTGTTTTGACTTCGACGCATCGCAAGCTGTGTGATTGCAATAATATGCACCGGTTTTGATTAAAACAGCAAAGTTAAAAGTACAAGACATTTGTTTGTTCGTTCGTTATTTAGTGATCTTCGTTCCTAGTGAAAGATTGGATACAGTTTTCGAAAAAAAAGCGTATTTTTAATTGTTTTCTATTGTTTTCTCTCTATTGTGTTCTCTATGCAATTGTTTTCTATTTTAAAATTAGAATAAAAAATAAGCATAATGAATTAGCATGGGGGGAAAACCAGTGATCGAGCTTTCATCTCTGTGAGAAGATCAGTAATCACAGAAAAAAAATACCATGGTATTTTATATTTGCAAATAATAATAATAATAATAATAATAATAATAATAATAATAATAATAATAATAATATATGAGTGTGCCGCGAGAATTCAAGTTACACCTGTGGTGTGCCGCAAGTTGAAAAAGGTTGGGAAACGCTGGGTTAAAATATAATACTGAAGATACAGTAAAACCTGTCAACTTGGCCAGGTTTGTCTTGCTGGATTTTCCCATAAGACATTCGTTACTTATTACTCTGTAAGTTGGCCACCTATCTATCTTGGAAGTTGGTCGCATTGAAGCAATGTTTATCCTATGATGATAATGATAAATTTACCTGTGTATCTTGACCACGCAAAATACAGTTTTGTTATTTTAGTTAACTCTTTCGTATTCCCATATGAGAGGCAGATGTTCTGTATTTGTAACTGGAAACAAAGAAGCGTGGATTTTTACTTTTTTTTTTTTTTTTTTTTTTTTTTTTTTTTTTTTTTTTTTTTTTTTTTTGAGGTCAATGGCAAGAACACTACCCTGATAAAGGGGTGGTGAAGAAAGATGTCAATAAGAAAAAGCACGTATAGGAATTCAGGAAATGGTTGTATGTATTTGTTTACCCTGTTTGTTTTGGTAAAACCATTAGCAATATCGGCTCCTTTTATCAATGGGTAGCTTTAGTAATTCCGGAAAATTCTCAAGGTTAAAGATAACTATCTCAATTGTCAACTATTGGCACCTGACGGCTTGTCCAAAAGTAGCGAAGGTTTTGAGATATGAATTCCCTTAAGATTTTCTCAAAACATCTTTTGTTCCAAAGGAAACATTTGTAGAATGTGCATATGTGTCAAAATAAATAAATAAATAAATAAAAGAAATGCATCTAGAATGAACCACCATTTGTTGTAACTAACTGATTTGCTATTTTTCGAAAGGTATCTACAGAATATGTCCGTCATTGTTCAATTAGTTCAGTTTAGAAGTAGCTGTCGTGCCATTGCTTATTAAAATTTTACAATCAAGTAACACTAGAAACTATTCTAAAAATACACTAGTCATCACACTTATTTTCTGTAAATATCCCACTTTACAATGAAACCAATGGTGGCCAACATAGACTGCTTTCACAGTACATAATTACAATCAAATCAAGATTGGCAAGCACATTTCTTACTAAGTGATCATTTTTAATTTGCCAGAAAATTTGCTCCAATGAACATATCGATTTAACATATAAACTGCTCATCTCAAATATTCAGTTTTACTTCATCTGTACCGTAGAAGAACAGGACATGGTTTTAGGTTAAACTTACTACGTTACTAAAAGCAATGCTCACATTACCCGTTGTGAGGTCTCGTAAGAACTAACTCAACGGCTAACAGCAAGTACAGTGTATTCATTTAAATTATCTTTAAAGATAAAAGCATTACCCACACAAAAACGGAAACATTATTGGCATCTTGTAACTTGTCCTTACAATCTATTAGTTGTTGAAAATTTTTAGACGATCTTACCTAGTTTTAATGCAGCAGCCAGTCCCCGAACCACTGCAATAGGGTGCTGAAGACAAAACTCTTGAAGTTGCGGACTAAAGGCGTCCTTCTTGTTTTCCAGATACACACTTGGAGTTGGCGGAAGCAATTGTTCCCGTGTAAGTTTCGCTGGGGGAGGGTCTGGCGGTGCGGGAGGCGGGGCTTTGTCCGATAATATACTACTCACATTGACTCCATTCAAGCCTTGTCCTTTGCAAGCATTTATCACTTCCTGAGACGACATGTCAATGTTGAAATCCACTTCACTTGAATCCACGTCACACTTAAACGGTTCCATTTTTGGTACGAACACTGTATTCACTTTTAACTGGGGTGTCGAGGTGGTGGATGTGACACTCGGTGGAGATTCGGATTTCAATTTTAAATGATTGGACACAGGCACTGCAGGAGTTCCACTAGGGCTGGTCGAAGAGTTCGGAAGATGGGACGTCGGCGTGGAGGTGACCTGAGGCTGTTCAGGTCTTGGGCTGGGTGTTGTGCTCGAAGGCATAAGCGATGTGCCATTTAAGGGTGATTTGTCCACCTGAGATATGAGGTTTGATGGTGAGAAAGGGCCAGAACTAAGTTGACTCACTACGTCACTTTCTGTTTTCACCAACTCGTCACTGAGATCTTTATGATCCTCTAAGTCTAAGTCGGAATTAGCGAAATGTTTCAGGAGATCTTCCGCGAAAGAGGTAGTAATATCTTTTTGGGAAAGAAGGGCGTGCAATTCTTGGTCACTGACAGGAGTAGCGTTACTAACATTTATATTATTGAGATCCTTTGGTAAAGCTGCGTTACTTGAATATTGATAGTTCTGCGTGGCTTCACTCGACGGCAGTGACACTTGCGGGAAACCGATGGGACTCTCCACACCGCGTGCAGTCTGACTGAACGAATACTGACTACCAGACGCTGGCTGGATATTATTTTGTGCAGGAACTGTGTTTGCAATGGCCTGTGGCTGTGAACTTGGACTGTTCAGAGTGTTAGACGTTACTCGGTAGGGAACACCACTATTTGTAACCTGGTTTTGAGGTAGGTCCGATTTGTAAGGCACATTCTGGGTGGTTACTGAAGTCACGACATAGCCACCATCAGAACCTTGCCCAACGTAATTCGACGTCTGGTCCCTTGGTTGGTGCTGGGCCACTGGATACGAGGGGTGAGACTTAATCACGGCAGCCTGATTCGCATATCCAGGAGTAACGGTCCGTTGCTGAATCTGGCCAGTCATTTGGTGGCCAATCACATTCTGTTGGCCGATAAACTGTGACGATGGACGTGCTCGCTGTTGTGCTTGTTGAAGTTGCAACGACACTGGCTGGGCAAGCTGTTGTTGAGGCGCTACGGAGGCTTGTTGTTGTTGTTGTTGCTGCTGCTGCTGCTGCAATCTTAACTGCTGCTGATGCTGCTGCATAAGCCTGTAATTATGCTGAAGCTGTTGTAACAGATTCTGCTGTTGTGGGTTCAGATTGCCCTGGTTCTGCTGCAAACACTGTAACATCTGCAACTGCTGCTGGTTCAAGTAGAACGAAGGAGTTGTACGCTGTTGAGGAACAGCCATGCTCCGTGGTGGACTCGGCTCTGGGATATCTGCAGGCTAAAACAGAGAGAGAGGGAGAACATAGAAGTTGGTTACCTATTTTGCGAGAAGAAATATTAGTCTCCTTATTTTAGATTATTTCATATCTAGTTACTTCAAAACAACCCAAAAACAAGAACTACAATGAGTCATTGTACGCAATTGAACATACCGCCTCTGCTTCGGAAAACTCAACAGAGTCCAAAGAAGAAAGTTAGTTAAACTACGGTAGACTTCCAAACTATGAGACCCAGTAATCGAAGTGGATAAAAGCAGAGGCGGTATGTTTTATTACGATTTTGACTCGTCATACCGGCTATCTAAATGATGAAATGCAGTAAGGGTAAGAAAGATTGCATTTCTATGCACATAATGGCTGAAAACCCATGGAGACCTTCTCTTTAGTTACGGAGGGGCATGGAGAGATTTTGATCCATCGCCAACAACTTTCTGAAAGAAAAAAATATCCCCTTATGTTGTATTCATGAGAATTATAGAGGAAAATGCTCAAAAAAATGAGTTTTTATATTAATTTCCGGTGGGAAAACTCCCGGACCCCTCCACTCGAATGAGGGATATTTCAAACCTCCGTAAAATCCGGCCACCAACAGATAACCCCTAAATTTGCCCATGCTCAAAACACATTTATTAAGACAAGACAAGACAAGACAAAAATTAAGACAACAAGACATACACATACATACGAAAGAAACAATTCAATATGACACATCAAAATATAAACCAGATAAACTTCTTTCGAGACATATCATTTTAAAAACAAGAGGTAGAAAAAAAGATGAAAGTATCGGTGTTGTCAACTTAGAAATAATTTCTACATAAGAAATAAAAATATTTTTACGTGCAAGACTATTCGTGAATTACTGTGTATAAAAATGGATTTATTGAAGGTATTTAGCATCTACTTTCGAGTGACGATATGTCTTGATCACTGAAAAACCAGACGCGGTATGCCTTCATTATTGAACAACAAGAGGCGGTATGGTATACCACTGCATACCGTCTCATTTCGACCACTGATGAGACCTAATAATAAAACAGGAAGTGGTAGCCTATCATTTCCGGTTAAAACAGGTAAAGAACGTCGGATAAGGAACCAGCTCTCGAGAACGCTGAATCCAATTTCTTGCTATCCACAACCGTTTCGACCCAACACTGATCTGTAATGAAATGGACAGTAATCGAAATTTCTACAGCTTAAAGCTTTCGTAAGAAGATAAATAAGGAAATAGAATTTATTTTTATGACACTGAATTCACATCGAAGAAACCACTTCTCGCCATTTGTTGGACACGTAAACTGGCACCACGTACTGACATTGGCACCCAAATAGGAACATCAACATGAGCTGGCAACTTTCCCTACGTAAACAAAAGAATGCTCAAATTGAGCCTGCTGTCCCACAGATTGCTGCACCATCATTCAACGTATGACTAGTAGCTAAGAAAAGGTGTTCTTCGCACTGCTCTACCCCGGTCAGTCACTTCTTTGTATTTCTCCCACGGGTTTTATTCTTTTTCTCCAGTCTTATACTGTTCGTGAACAAGGCTCTAGGAGAGAGCCGAAAGCTAGGAACTACAAGATATTTCAGGAATCACAATTAAAAGTGAGTCAGAAGGTTGTTAAAATTTCTGAGCGTGTTAGTATATTGTCTGATATTTTACACTTTTGCTAGAGGGATTCTAAAGCTGAAATGAGATCTCTTCTTGTTTACGTAGAAAATTTTTACGGAGATTTATTTATGAAACAAGTCTTCTGAATATATTACCGTGTGAGAGCCCTGTAGACATTAATATTGTTAAGTCTCGTAAGTGCTAGTAAACTATATGAAACTCACTCACTTGAATTTGATACACTTAATTATAATAAAGTAAAATATTTTTACGTTAAGTTCGTAGTAATTATTTTCTTCTATATCTGGAGCTCTTTGGGCTGATATCATTGTCAGGGAAACATTAATACGAAAAAAAACTGTGAGCTGATGTTACATACCTAATATTTTCCCCAAGCCCACGTGCCCAAATTCCGTTTTCTTTCTCTTATGTACTTTAATGTATGCTTTATTCAGTCTTACAACAAGAGTCTAAAACATGACATACATAATGACGAATCCATAATAATTATTAAATTTTATAAAGAACACCAACTATTTACAATTTCTTATAAAAAAACATTTGGGGTAACGGTCCAGTTTGTGGTCCTGAGTCGCTCCACGCCATCTGTTAGCGACTGGTGGAACTACGTCCTCCTAGCGACGAACACGCCCTGTCACTAACCGGTGTATCGGAAGCTTTCTAGACTTAGGACGACTAAAATTCCGAAAGCACCAGCCAGGAATCGAACCCGGGACCACGCGGACATGAATCCAACGCTAGTGTCCCCCCACAATTTCCTATAGCTGCTTTCATATTGCTTCATTGTTGCCAGTTCCTAAGTCCATCTTACTTAATTTTAATGAGTGAGAAAATCTCTAAAGATATTTATGCTGATCATTTCAAAAGCGTCCAAACTAAATACAAAAATATTTATAAATAAATACCGCTTCATAAAATTTAAGGATTATGGTTTCATCATTATCTATGCTAAATTTTATACATAGATACCTATTATAAGACTGGATAAAAGATACGTTAGAGCACTAAAAAAAAAAAAAGGATTTGACAAGTAGATTTGGAAAAATATTTAGGTATGCGATAGGAACTCACAGGTTTCTTCAGAATAACGTACCGGTCCAAAGAGATCGAAGTACCGAAATATAGAAATATTTTCTCTTAATTTATTATACATTAAGATTCTGGTGTGTACCAGAAATTGAGTTGAGTTGATTTTGAGTTTAACGTCCCTTTTCAGCAGCGAGGCTATATGAGACGTGGACCTACTGATTAACGTGGAAACCGAACCACATGAGCTCCCGCCGGGAATCGAACCCGGGCTTCCCACGCCAAAGGCGCGTACGCTAACCGCTTAGCCAAGGAGGAGCTCATACCAGAAATTGAATACTTCAACTTTTTACATGTCATTTAACTTATGTTAAAAATACAAACCAACGATTTTCCTTCTTGTAGAAATTATATTTATTATTATTATTATTATTATTATTATTATTATTATTATTATTATTATTATTATTATTATTATTATTATTATTATTAAATTACATAGTGACAATATACACAAAGATGAAGAGGGTTGTTTTTGTAAAATGGAAGAGTTAATTTTATACCAGAAGAGTTGTTTCTAAAAGTTACGAAACGATTTATGAAAGAATGCATCTGAGATTCATGTCCTATTCATACGACCAAATGTTAGTTTAATACGAAAATTCCAAATGCTTTTCTCTTTTCTTTGTTTTCTTATTTTGTAGAAAAAGTAATAGTGTATGAAAAACAATATGTAAACTCACAAGTAACACTTCACATCGTTGCTGCCGGTCTGACGCTAAACTATACATTTTCGGAAAGCACTAGTCCTAAATAGGATAACTACACAGTGCGACGGTCAGACGTTGCCGCGTTCAGGACTTATGGAGCGTCAAACATTAACATGGGGTTTATGAGAGTAACCATAGCAGTCGTATTATTTCATGCTAATTCGTCTTGCATTTGAACTCTGTGCTAACATGTGTGTTGTAGCAGTCGTATTATTTCATGCTAATTCGTCTTGCATTTGTACTCTGTGCTAACATTTGTGTTGTTTTTGTTTTTTTTAGGTATGCGTTGTAAGATGGATCCGAAAGTGGTCGTTTGGGCTCTGGTGGCCGAGATCGGGACAAATGAGCGCAATCCAAATTTGGAAGAGCAAAGGATGGTGGCACACATCAAGTCTCTTTTGACCAGCGGGATGGAAGTCGTTGAAGAGATTCGTACGCTCGGCTTCGGTGACAGTGATGGTGACCAGGGGGACGGAGACATGGATTTTGGAGACGAGGAAGACCAAGAGCAGGAGGATGCAGAGATGCCTTCGTCATCGCAGCAGTCTCATACGTCTTCCGCATCTGGCTCATCAGCGTCAGAATACCTGCCCTCTCCTGTGAAGAAGCCGAAGTTCCAGGATCAGCCTCCAGAAGACTCCAAAATGACACCAGAGCAGTGGCGCGAGTACAAGGCAAAAGCCTATGCCTACTGGACGGTAAATCCAAAAACAGGTAGGCCTTGGAACACAAAGACCGGTCGTGCTACCCACTCGACTCTGCAGAATCAGTTCAGGTATATTCGGAACATTGGCGTGCTACGTCACTTTGGGGCAACACAAGGCAAAGATGACAAGAAGACGCTGATGGCAGAGATCAATGAGGCAGTTCGGGGCATGTTCGCGGAGAAACAGCACACTGCTATCATTCACGATCGAACGTTGCGAATTTGGGCTAGGCAAACAGCTAATGAACTGGACCCTAACAAGAGTCTCAAGTTCAAGGCATCACCGTCGTGGGTGTACAGATTCAAGAAGCGCAACAACATCGTGGACCGTGCAATCACCCACAGGGTCGGCAGGACCTGGCAACTGAAAGAGTTGGACTTGCAGCAGCAGGCTGATGCTTTCGTATTAGCGACTCGCGAGCTCATTGCAAGCGAAAGCATCCCACCAACGCAGGTTGCCAATGCAGATCAGAGTAGCTTCAAGAAGTTGTTGCAGAGTACTCGCACTCTCCGTACCAAAGGAACAACAGTCGTGCGAGCGGTTGTGGGATCCATGAGCGCAACAACCCACAGCTACATGATCATGCCCGTGATCACCATGGCCGGAGAGATTCTGCGGCCGATGTATGTACTGGTGTCGGAACCAAGTGGAAAGTTTCCGGGAAACAAGCCTGCAGATCCACCGAACATCAAATCATTTGCTGGCAAAACGTCCAACATGAACAGGGACGACCTTAAGGACTTCTACGAGCAAGTGTTCTGGCCAAGCATGCCTGATGATCGGAAGAAGATCGTTTTGCTATTGGACTCGTGGACTCTGAACAAGGACGACAATCTATCGAACGCACTGAAGCCTGCCGACGTTGCGTTGCACAAGAGACTGATTCCTGGTGGTTGCACTGGAAAGATTCAGCCTTTAGATGTGCATTTCTTCCGTCAGTACAAGTCCTTTGTACGCTTTGTGACCGACACACTGGCCATGGACAGTGTCATGGATATCTGGCATCGCGATAGATTCCTGGCACTACAGTCGTTTTCACTCTACCAGTTCAGCGCACCCCGATTCAAGAACCTGATCCGGTACGCTTTCCACAAGGCTGGCTATCTGGACGAGGAGCCGGGAATGTGGATCTCTCCGCACGAGTACTGCTTTGACTCCCTCGACGAAGGTGACGTGTGCTTCACGTGCGGCGAACTACCGTTCGTCAAGTGTGCACACTGTGAGCGCACTCTTTGCATCTCTCATGCTCTGTTCGACGATTTGCACATTGATTGTACCCTTTAACTTACGCAAACAAGTGCTCAATCAGACAACGTCGATTCAAACGTCACAAACCTTGTGTTCTTCTTCGTTTCCTGTAACTCTCATAAACCCCATGTTAATGTTTGACGCTCCATAAGTCCTGAACGCGGCAACGTCTGACCGTCGCACTGTGTAGTTATCCTATTTAGGACTAGTGCTTTCCGAAAATGTATAGTTTAGCGTCAGACCGGCAGCAACGATGTGAAGTGTTACTTGTCAGATAATAGAAATAGATCATGATTTTAGTGGGTAGATGTTGGACAGACTAGAATTAGACTTATAAGCATTGCAAATTCTTACTGTTAGGGTGAAAATGGAATTCCTATTACCTTGAACCTCTTGGCTGCATTTCCTTGCGAGTTCTGTACTGCCGACTGCACAGGATATGGAGGCGGTGGTCCCTGAGGCGGATGACCATTTATACCATTTGTTACAGCTCCCCCATGGAACTGCTGCGTACCCTATGAACACATACAAATATTCAACTGCTAGGCTTTTACAGTCTACTTACACTTTTGATACATATCGTAATTTCTTTTATAAGTATCGGTTACAATTATTTAGATATAAATATTCTTACACTGTATCTGGGCTTTTGAGGGAAAAAAAATCTGAAAAAGATGCCAGAGAGCATCGAAATGATTTGAAAGAATTTTTTAAAACCCTCGATACAACTACGTAAGAACAATTATTCAATATGTATTCCATAGTACAATTAGCAGTTAAAATTACTCAATATATATTCCATAGCTCTACAACTAGCAGCTAAAATTACTTAATATGTATCCCATTGCTACAACTAGCAGTTAAAATTGCCCAATATGTATTCCGTTGCTACAATTAGTTAAAATTACCCAATATGTACTCCATAGCTACAATTAGCAGTTAAAATTACCCAATATGTATTCCATTGCTACAATTAGCAGTTAAAATTACCCAATATGTATTCCATTGCTACAATTAGCAGTTAAAATTACCCAATATGTATTCCATTGCTACAATTAGCAGTTAGAATTACCTGCTCGAAGATTGGTCATTATTACACGTTTATGGTTCTTGTACACCATGAATTTTTATATTTACAAATTAACTTTTCTCACTACTGTCTCGAAAACTACGCATGACGTATATCATTTGGTTAAGCTCAATAAGATCAAACTAATGGAATAATTCTGACATTTGAACAGTTTCCTCCCTTTTATTAATGATGTAGAATTTGATCGTGAATACACATCATGGAAACGACTCATGGAGACCAAATAGCTTAGCTCCTTACCTGAGTATAGCCCTTCTGAAACACTCCCGGCCGTTGCTGAACCAGAGGATTCTGCTGTTGTTGCCTCGATGTCATCTCCGCAGAGATTGGAAGGTTCCACGCTTCTTCAATGGATGGGAGCTGACGGCGTCTGTAAACAAAAATAAAATATTGAATAAAATATCATAATAACCACTTAGACAACCGTAATTCAAATTCACGTCACACTTTCTTCAAATCTTATTACAACTCTAGACAAGTTATTCTTCTCCTTTCACTCTTTATTACCAATCTAGACCAATTATTATCTTTACTTCAATCTTATTACCATTCTAGATCAGTTACTTTTCTTTCTTCAATCTTATTACCACTCTAGACCAGATATTTTCTTTCAATCTTATTACCATTCTAGACCAGTTATTCTCCTTCCTTCCTTCAATCTTATTATCACTCAGACCAGTTAATTCTCCTTGATTCAATCTTATTACCACTCTAGACCAGTTAATTCTCCTTGCTTCAATCTTATTACCACTCTAGATCAGTTATTTTTCTTCCTTCGATCTTATCACCACTCTATACCAGTTATTCTCCTTTCTTCAATCTTATCACCACTCTATGCCTCTAGACCAGTTAATCTCAACATTCTTCCAGTCACGGCATACCTTTCTCTGTTGAGTGAACGCAACGTAACAGCTACCAACTGCGCGGTAGACTATCTCACCTCCAGTTCATCATCAATTCCTGTACGAACAAAACTATTGTGTACAGAACAATAATCTCAAATTGTTCATTAATTATTAGTATCTAATTATGAACATCTCTCGAAAATAACATCTTTTTAAATCTCTATATTCTTGCTACTTTTTCTCCATATTTATACTGAATTATATATGTTTATTGATTCTTTATTATAACATTGCCTCGAAAGTTTCGCAGCATACTGTAATGTAATTTACGATCCTGCGATCGAATCCAGGCCATAAATTACACCGGGAGTGGAAAACTCCTTTTAGAAAAGGATATATTAGTAGGATAGCAGATTAGTGGTTATCTTCCTAGATTTAATAAGCCAAACATAAACACTACGAGACTAAAGAACAATATTTGAATAGGGAATTGTAAGATTATATTTAGTAGTTGAAAAGTCGCAAGGTCGGTTATATTTAAGCCAACATAGCAATATAAAAAGTTTTTTCTTAAACAATTTTGATGAAACAATAGCTAAACCAATTATGTATTTGGTTCGTAATAATTAAAATTATTATAAAGGTGATTACCAATACCTATATATCAAAATACAACGTACAAAATAATTTCTTTAGGAATATCAGCTAACTGAATACGAAATTACGGTATGTTCAGATACCAAATATCCTTGATTGCAATGTCCGCGTTTGACCTCCCACTAACCGGGACTCTTAGCTCAGGTTCAGGCAATAATGCAGCATATATTTCTTTCCAATAGAAAATAGCAAAATCACAAGCCTAAAATTCGCTATTTAAAAATCACTTCTATTAAACACGCTCTGAAAAATTAAACTAATTACGCAAAGTTACTAATCAAAAAATTATGTATATAAATATTTACGAAAATGCTGCTCTATTGGCTTAACTACCCAAGTAGAATTCCTCTGGTTTATGGATAGGTGAAAAACGGCTCACACTTACCAATTTATGTACCAACTAACCACACTTTTACATATTAATTACGTTGGCTTATACAACTCTTACTTTTATATACATCGAACAATTTGAATTACTTATTACACGTGGCTTTCTTATAGACACGTTACACTTTCTACAGACAATTCACTATTGGTAGCGACACATATAAACGTCGTTTAATTCTCCATTTAATAGTATACGTTGGAAAATACTATCATGGGAGGAACTTTCTCTACATTTCCGGATACAATGTCGATATTAAAGAGTTCGAAATCGTTACTCGGAAATGGTCTGTAGATGGCAGCAATAGTAAATGTTACATAACCATGCTTAGACTGTAAAGTTCTCAAATCATGGGTCGCGGGCACATCGACACATAAGAACAAAGCTCAGAATTACAATATGAATCTTTTGCAAATATTAAATTGAGTTGAATATACCAAAATATGCTGAATAATAGTAATAGATAACACAATGATCCGTAACTTATTTCCTATATGTCACATCCTCAAAGAAAAATCTGACAAAAAACAAAAGAAAAAGAAAAGAAGATCGATTTTGGATACGAAAGAGAAATAGTAAAATGAAAATATTGAATGAGTGTTATTTTAACTACGCATTCATTCCACATTCATACTAAAAATAATTATGATCATGCTATCCAAAATAAGAGAAAATGAAAAGCCCATGAAACACACTGCTCATTCATACCAAAAATTAAGTAGGTTACTACACATAATGTTACATTCCAATATTAATTCTCTCCTCTATTTCAATCTATTGGACGTATGTTGGAACGGAAGTATTTTTATACAATGTTTCAAGTCACCTACCTTACAACAATTTAAACCAGATAATATCAACAATTGAATTCTTATTAGAAAATTATTACCTACAGCAATCACAAAGTTTACCGTAATCCTTAAATAGGAAAATCGACGATCGATTTCCTATGTGTATTGAAGGAAAGAAGCAAACGGGGGCTTCCTGGAGAAATAGAAAAAGAAGAAAGCAGGATCATTTCTTACATTTAAAAAACACACACAGATAAATCTCAACAAACGACGAAAGTCATTTTTTTCCTGTATTAGGTTATTAACCAATATTTTCTTTTTTCTTATATAAAAGATTTAAATTAATAATAGCATATAGGTAACGATAAGATACAGGGTGTTTCGTATTATCTCAATTCTTTGAGGATCTATTGGAGATAAAGGCGTTGAAAATCACTCTTTGTTGGTGATCGTGTTAAACAATATTCCTGTAGTTTAACATTTTCATTATAAATAATTACGTCATCATAATAATATTCCAATCCCTTTTTTCTTAAATTATGGAATGACTTATTCATCACCCCCCATTAATGCAAAACCACCAAGCGTAAAACCAAAGGGAATTTGTTTCTATATATATAAAATTTCCCCAATGAGTAACAAAGTAGTAAAGCGTTTCGAATGCTCCGTTACTTTCAACTGTTGATACGGCGAAGACAAATCATAAACTGAGTATACTTTTTCATTACATAGAGAAGAGAAAACATCTTCCATAAAAGTGGATGGCTGGCTATCAACTTGCAATAATCCCTCTTATTATTCAACTTGCAATAAGCAATTACCAATCTCATACTCCTCTTCCTTCCAAAAAATGAAAGCGGAAAAAGCCACCAAACTATTCGGAAATATCTGTAATGTAATTTACGATTCCGGTATCGAATCCACGCCATCAATTACACGGCAAGTGGAAAATTCTTTATTTAAAAAAGCATTCCCCAATATTTGTGGGATAGTATATTAGCGGTGATTTTTTTCTACATTTAATAACGTTAAGCCAAAACTAAACACTACGAGACCACAGAACAATATTTGAATAGGGAATTGTGAGATTATATTTAATAGTTGAATACTCGCAAGCTCGACTTTCAATGGATAGATTGTAAGTATATACAGGGTGAGGCAAACATCAAGTGGATCTTCTTTTTGTTTTTGTTTTGCAGATTAATCCATGGCGAGACGATATTCCATTGAGGAACAAAGGGAAATAGCCACCTGGATGGAGGTTTTTCAGTTCCCAGGCATCGTACAAGAAAAATTACCCCCAAGCATCGTCCCCCGACCTGACGCCATGTGATTTTTGGTTGTAAGGTATAATCAATGATCGTGTGTATATCAGCTAAACCTAGCAACTTGGACGACCTGAAGCACCATATCATTCAGGTCATCGCTGCTGTCTCCGCCCAATCAACAATGGACAGACTACATAGGTGCATTGAGATGGATGGGTGCCTGTAACCAAATCCTTGCCTTGTAATTTTACGTGAGTATACCCTCATTTAATGTAACATCTTTTTGCCTCACCCTGTATTTAAGCCAACATAGCAATATAAAAAGTTTTTTTTTTTTTCTTAAACAATTTTGATGAAACAATAGCTAAACCAATTATATATTCGGTTCGTAATAAATGAAATTATTACAGAACGTTATTGCCAATACCTATATATCAAAATACAACGTACAAAATAATTTCTTTAGGAATATCAGCTAATTGAATACGAAATTACGGTATGTTCACATACCAAATTTCCTCGATTGCAACGTCCGCGTTTGACCTCCCACTAACCGGGACTCTTAGCTCAGGTTCAGGCAATAATGCAGCATATATTTCTTTCCAATAGGAAATAGCAAATCACAAGCCTGAAATTGGCTGTTTAAAAATTACTTCTATTAAACATGCTCTGAAAAATTAAACTATATTACGAGAAGTTACTAATCAAAAAATTATGTATATAAATATTTACGGAAAATGCTGCTCTATTGGCTTAACTACCCAAGTAGAATTCCTCTGGTTTATGGATAGGTGAAAAACGGCTCACACTTACCAATTTATGTACCAACTAACCACACTTTTATATGAGTCGTCCGGTTACAAAACAACTCTTGTCCATTTACAGATAATCCCAGAAAACAAAAACCTGTAGGATCGATCCCGTTTTGTAGAACGAAATATCTGAGGATTTTTAGGTTTTTCACATCAACACATGCAGATCCTACATTTTTGGTAAGTTTTCTGGAATTTTTTTGTAAATGAACAAGAACCGTTCTGGAACTGGACGATTCGTATATTAATTACGTCGGATCCTACAACTCTTCCTTTTATGCGCCCAACAATCTGAATTACTTATTATTCGTTGCTTTCTTGTAGACACGTTACATTTTTTACAGACTATTTCGCTATTGGTAATCTATATTATAAAAGAGAACGTACAAAACCTTTGTTCCCTCATCACGCTAATACGGCTGAACCAATTTCTTTTATTTTTGGGGGGTTATTAGGATTTGGACCCTAGATGGTTTTTATCATATCACTTTAATTTTTAATTACCAGTGTCTTGAGATAATTGACCATTCAAGTGTCCATACGTACAAATCCTTTGTTATTAGTTCATCATAGGTATAAAAATAAACGTATTTATATGCAACCCGCATGACCGTGTCACTCGGCGGGTTAACATAAATGACAGGCGTTTTAATGTTAACATTTACTGCAATTTGAAAGCGAAAAAGTAAAAATTATCTAAGTAACAAAGTTTATTGCGTTCCGGGGTGACCGCAGCGAAGCGGGTCACTCGGCGGGTTAACATAAATGACAGGCGCTATAATGTTAACATTTACTGCAATTTGAAAGCGAAAAAGTAAAAATTATCTAAGTAACAAAGTTTATTGCGTTCCGGGGTGACCGCAGCGAAGCGGGGTGAACGCTGCTAGTGATACATATAAACGTTTAATTAACCACTTAATAATATACATTGGACAATGCCATTGTAGGAAGAATTTTCGCCCTCTATATTTCCGGATACAATGTCGAACTTAGTTTGAAATTGTTGCTCGGAAATGGCCTGTAGAGGGCAGCAATAGTAGATGTTATATCTAACCCGAGTTCTCAAACCATGGGTCGCGGGCACGTCGGCACATAATAACAAAAGATCAGAATTATAATACGAATCTCTTGCAAATGTTAAATTAACTAATTGGTTTATCTTAGCTTTACCACCTTAAATAACTTGAACTAGACAAACAAAGCAACATTTATTTTAAAAATAATAACTGTCACACATTTATTATTTTAAAATAAAAGTCGCTTTGTCGTTTTTTTTATTATTTATTTATTTAAATTGAGTTGAATATAACCAAATACGCTGAATAAAAACAACTGATAATTTAATAATCCGTACCGTATTTTCTATACATTAGAATACCATTGAGAACAACTGTCTAGACCTATCAACTAACTGAACATGTAAAACACAATCATCAGACGAACATATTAATGTTAGTATTGTTTTTCAAATAATACTTTAGGACTAGGGCATTTGAGTTAGTGTTTTCAGTTATAATTAGGGCTCCGATTTCTATGATTTAAAAACGTCCAAAATACTCATGCCCCTAAAAAGTGATAAAATATGACCCAAAATATCACAGAATGACTCAAAAATAAATTAATTCTTTCAAATATTATTTAAACTTAAGTTTTTAATAAATAAATTCCTAAGAATAGCTTTTTCTTAGGAGTAAATAAATTCCTAAGAATAGTTATTTCTTGGGAGTAAATAAATTCCTAATAAGTTTACGATTTTTTTTTACCAAGAATGAATATATTTAAGCTCTGAAGCGTAAGTCACAGCATATTGCTTACCCCATAAAAGGAAAGTTTCATCACCCTCTGTTCTCGCTGTTAGTAATGGCAAATATATTTCTAAGCAATAAGCAAAACTCGTCTAAAATATGACCAAAAATATGCCTCTATATCACTTCCACCCCAAACATGACCAAAAATAAGCTTCTATATCACTTAGATCCCATATATGACCTAAAGCTAAAATGTAGTTTAAATATACATTTATATGACTAATAAAGGCTGTATTTTAGTGTTCACAAGTGTCAGAAATGTGTTTATATTTAATTAGACATATTAAATGATTCCAGGATATATTATGGAAATCTGAGCCCTAATTATAATGGTCAAACTGCAACCTTGGCTTAAAATTAATTAGGCTAAAGATTAACGAGGACACAATAGACTAAGCAGCAGAGCGATCAATCCATGTGAGCAAAGATTCACTTGTGATAAATTCTCCCACTTTTACATATAGTGCGTCCAGTAAGAGAAGGTCTCTGACAGCTCGCAATGACATTGCCACTACTCGCGTGTCAAGGTTCTTTTTCGGTGCAACTGTAGTGGCAATTTAATTAATGGTATAAGACAGAGCGATCGTGGTTGGTAACACTGGTATCAAAGTAGAGGCTGCAATGTCCCACCGCATGTGTTAAGAAACGTCAGAGACCATCTCTTGTTGGCCGTGCTATAGTACCTCCAATCTGATAACACTTGAATAATCTCTTTTTTTGCATTCACAATCCGTCCCAATCAGCCTACAAAGGCACAACTTCAAGCCGTTAAGGTAAAGATTTTTATTTTATTTTATTTATTTATTTATTATTTTTGTTCGTGTGTGGGTTTTTGCGGGGTTCTCCTGTTTCCTCCCACTTCCTTGATTACACCAACAGGGTGGCCACTCATTTGGAATTTCAAAATTCCCTGACTTTTCCCTGACTTTTCCAGAAATTTTCCCGGTTTTCCAGAAAATTTCTAGAGAGATCTAAAATTGGTATATATAGGAACCTTGGGCAACTCAGGGACACGAACCCCTAAATTCCAGTAAAATTATTGCTTTTAATTATTCTTTTGTGATTCCAGGCCCCCGGGCATTTGTCCCTTATTCCCCCTCCCCTGTCGCCGGCCCTGCAAACCCGTAAACCATTATTAAACACAAATCATGTGAGTTATACGGCAAAGAAGTCCATGTGTTAAGAAAAAGAATTACTCGAAAACATGGTATTTTGATCCAGGCCCATAGCTAGGAAATGGCCAATGGAGGTGGAGCCCGCACCCTGCGACAATCCTCAACTCCCTGGACTGAAATTTTCATTTCTTTTTTAAACAAATATATGTTTAAAAAATAAGTAGTCAATCATTCTTAAATTTATTTTCTTGGAAAAACACCATTACAGAATTTACATAAAATCGGTTTAAAATTGCAAAATTCAAATCAAGAAACTGTTCTACTCATTATCTACTTATTATTCGTTAATTTGCAATCAAATATTTCTCCGGATTTAACAACAAATATACAATACCTTCACCAGGTGTGCTTATTAGCAACCTCTGTCATATTGCAGTACAAGGTTATGCTATCGTTCTTTGACGTCACAAATGAATGGAGAGGACATATGGAGCTACCTGTATTAAGAAGTAGCGGACTTCGGTCTAGAAAGCCGGCATTAACAACTTTAGGTAGGCCCGGGCCCCAAAGGTTTTGTCGTGCCAGCAGTGGCGTGCGGTGGTTATGCAACCGGGGAACAGGTCGACATAGATGGGAAATATTGTGTAACAAAACAACGGAACTGAAGTAAATGAGCACTATTAAAATGTGCTTTTAAGAAATCAGAAAAATTTGTTTGAAGCTGATTTTTTAGAACAATAGTACATGCAGTAGCGGAATTGGGTGTAAAAACTAGGGGGAGGGGAATGCCATTACTTCAAATTGGTGGTCAAAAGGTCAAATATCTGTAAAAAAGCATGGCCAATTAATCGTGTGGCGCAAAAAGTACTGCCGCCACTGAGTACAAATGCATGTGGAATCCACACAGTTTTTGATTCCACATAGAAATACACGCATTAACCAAAATTCCACACATTTTGTGGAGTTCGACACACATTCGGAACTCTCCCGGCAGAAATACTCAACTATCGTTCAGCCTTTATATTAATCACGTGACCACCAAAACGGGATGCAGGGGCGCAGCCCCGAGCGAATTCTGGAAATCAAGCAGCCATCGAACTAAACAAGTGTGTTAATTACAAAATGGTCCCGATTTCGCTCCAGCTCAATTCATGGGCAGCACTAAATGACAAAAGAATATGAAGAAAGTATGCGCAGCCCAAACCAGCAGAGCTAGATAAACGAAAGCTGGAAGGAATGAGAAATCTGGGGGCGAAGCCACCAGCGACCAAAGCTATTTTGTATATAAATAAACCGGCTAAATGGCTAGGAATACAGCAGAACGTAAATTTTCTTCCGAGTAAAAATTCCATGTTTTTCATCAAAATTCCCTGACTTTTCCCTGACTTTTCCAGAATTAAAAAATTCCCTGACTTTTCCCGGTTTTCCAGGTTTTCCAGGTGAGTGGCCACCCTGACCAATTTATTCATTTCTCATCATCACCGTCTCCTTTCGCCTAGCCGGCATAACCGTGACACGTAAAACTCACAGATTTTATCTCATTTTTTAAAAAATCTTAACAGTAATGGTGCCAATTCTACATTTTAACTCCTAAACACAACATCCACATGTGGCCTTACAAGGTAAGTTTTTAAACAAACCCGTAAATACCATTTTTATTGATTCTCTTTTGAAATGGTTGAAAATTTCGTCGATGAAGATCCTGACTATGTTCCCGAAAGTTCTACAAGTTGTAGCAGGAAAAACAAGGAGTATCATGATCATATCAGTCCACATACCACTTTTGTGGGTTATTATGTTTTACGCCCAAACCCCTTATTATAATCTATAAATAACTTGTATACGATCTTATTATGTAAAAGAAGTAGAGAGCGAGGTACGTACTTGCTTGTTACGCTTGGCATCGGGGCGTTGGCAAGGTGTGTCTGAAGGAACTTAATACGTTGACTGAGGTTAGGATTCATGGGCTTATTATTCCCACGAGTAGCGTTCACATAACACGCAAAGGCGTCACGTGGCTGGCTACAAGTTTCATACAATATTCCTGAAAACAAGAAATCAATAACCATCAGTTAATATATAAAGAATTCGCGAACAATTGAGATTAACAAGAAAACTACAAGTTGTTTAAAAAACCTGAGTACTTGGCTTATACATTTGCACTATACGTGTACAACGTGCTTCAATAATCATGTTAGAAAGATGTTCAATCTCTACATTTTTTTTCTTTATATATAAGAATATGTTTAAAATTTTAGGACTGTTTACAAACAATATTTAGTATCTATCTAGAAGGGAGTGAGTGGAGTGTAGTACATAACGAAGACCGCATTTCAGTAGGAGGTAGAATGATCAGGTGTATACGGTTTGTCGATGATATGGCGCTTGATGCAGAATCTGAAGACAAAATCAATAAGATGTTACAAAACTTGAGGAAGGCGTGTGGAGACTATGGAACGAAAATAAATGTTAGGAAGACAAAAGCCATGATGACTGGAACGAAGCGGTTCGGTGTCAAACATAGAAATAGGAGGCGAGCAAATAGAACAGGTGATTACTTTTCGATGCGTGGGTAGTATTATTAGTGTGAACTTTAAATAAAAGCAAAGATAGGAATGGCGAAAGAAGCCTTTAAAACAGAGAAAATACTATTTTCTGGAGCCTTGAATAAAGATTTGTGAAAAAGACTCATAAAATGCTTCGTGGAGTATTGTACTGTATGGGTCAGAAACATGAACATTACGCAAAATTATGAAAAACTATTTTTGAAGTGTAGGTGTGGAAAAGAATGGAGAGAAGTGACTGAGTCGAGTAGAAAACTATTGAGAGGGTGTTAGAAAATGGTAGGAAAGAAAAAAACAATTTTAGATATTATTACGAAGAGGAAGATAAATTGGTTGACACATTGGATGAGAAGGTAATGTATCATGTGGGACGTTTTAGGGGTATGGCCCCAGCACAGAGAAGGAGAGGACGAAGTAAACTACAATTAATGAACAATATCAAACAGAGAAATCGTATGTAAAAACAAAGAGCTAGTTGGAAGAACGTGAGACATGGAAGCTTCTCAGTTGCAGCAAGTGATCTGGCAATAATGGCACTATACCTATGATTAAGATCAACTACAAAAAATGCCGATTAAACTACCTAATGCGCTAAGTAACTTGATAAACACGCGTAGATGAAAACTCACCTAGATTAGTCCACGCTGCTGTGTGACTCTTATCCAACTGAACGGCACATATATACGCCTGCAGTGCATCCATAGGCTGGTTCTGCTGCTGATACAGAACCCTATCAAAAAAAAAAAAAAAAAAAAAGTATCATTAGTTTAAACACATTTAAATGCACAACAATAGGGCTTTAAATTCTCCCAATACTACTGAAACTTATCAGTGTAGATATCTATGTTACCCTAAATATTTGATAACCTTTGCATTACCTTTGCCCAATTTTACATTGTTCAAAATTAAATAAAGCTTATCTAGACATTTTCCGGATCGAGAACAAATTATATGTAATTACACAAATAATAATAATAATAATAATAATAATAATAATAATAATAATAATAATAATAATAATAATAATAATAATAATAATAATAATAATACAGAAAATGTACGACTCGTCTGTTGATCTCTATTTTTCAGTTGAAAATTTAATTTAATTTGCTTATAGGAAAAAATTTAGTGCAGGAAAAAATTATTTATGCCTGCATTTTCTAAATATATTGTACACAATTACTTCCCTAAAAACGAACTAAGCTTCATAATAATAAATATATGAGGTATTAATAGAATTTCCTTAAGGTTAGTTTAATGGGACAAGCTTTGCTGATAGATGTCACTACAGTCTTCGTCTCTCTCTCATGTATTTTTTACTTTTCACGAAAATTCACGATTTCTCTTACAAATTTCAACCTAGAGATATCAAATTTTTCGAGAAGAAACTTTATAACCCATCGAAGACAACAATCCATGCCGATTTTTTATTTAGTTTTCTTCATTGTTGAAATGGCTTGTTTGTTGAAAGGGTTATCCAAACCTTTAACAATATAACTCTTCACACACAGGACATGATACCAGTCTTGGCACATATCACACTTGATCCATTCATCCCTTTGGAGTCCACTAAATTTTCCTTCACAAATATGGCAAATACAATCATATTCCTCACACTGTGTGGGTGAGCTTGTCCTCTTTCTAGGCGTAGCATTTCTGGCGTTTTCTTCAATGGAACTATTATTATCCACTTATGCTTTAGATTTATTTAATGGATGCCTGCTCGTTCACATTCTCCACACATAGACTGTGACAACACCCCTCCCACAAAGGGCTGGGGTGATAGGACTGGAAATGGACGAAATGTATCCAAGCTCATTATGAACTTGGAAGATTGTAGAATTTATATCATCCATGTTATTACAAATTATGTTATTACGGAAGGTCTACTTTAGTTAACATCTGCAACAGCTCCTCACGTCCATTTTTCTCATTACTTTAATAATAATAAAAAAAAAAAAATATGTGCCCATATTAAACTGAATTTAAAAGCTCATATTTCACAGACTGCTAATGATATTTTAACGTGTTGTAGTTGACAACTCTGTTTATAGAAAAGAAATGAACAGAAGACTGGCATTGTGTTTCTAGACAAAATGACTAGCTATAAATCCATTGAAAAATTATATACAACGCATAGACACCAAGTTTTAGCTTATTATCCATTACCCTAAATTTAACTGTAGCTCCAAAAAGCTACATTTTTTTAATTTTATGTACATATAAACTTCTCTTTATGTTCACAACTGCAGCGAACGAACTTGGGCTACTCTCTGCAAATTCATGAAATTCCAAATAATGCTACGAATTCGTTGTATTTCTCTTGCGAAAGGTATGTGTATGCTGTGCGAGTTAAAAGCTTCGCGATGCTCATATTAAACTGACTTCCCCTATGTATGGGAACAGTCTATTTCCCTCCTTTCATTTTAAAGACAGATTTGCGCCGATCCTTACTTCTCGAGTGTTACACAAGTGCTGACGACTTAATAAATACCAATCATTTCGGATACAGTATTGAAGGCCTTCCTGTGGAAACTACATGATACATTTAAAGTAGTAAGCTTTTTACTTCTTGAAGAAATATACAAGCTTCTCACTTATTTATGAATATTGTCTTCCAACAGGGTTGGAGCTTTAACTTGGAATTTTCCTTTACCTACTTACAATAGAATGAATTCATTAGTTTCATTTGTGCATATTTAAAACGTTTTCGTTGTCAATACAGAAAATAACTGGAATTATCCTCGTCGACTATGTGACTCAACAACAAATAGTGAAATCGAAGGTGTGACTACACAGGAGTGTGTCGTCATTAGAATAAAAGTTTATTATACGTGAATAAAATAGAAACACAGCAGTAAACAAAAATACTAACGCGTTAAAACATCTAAAAGCACATCATATGCGAACGGTTTCGAGACACGTCTCACTTCCTCCCTCAGCGTATCTAACGAAAACTTGTTGCCCTATACAAGATAACTAACTAACTACTTTATGGTCTATGGAACCCGAAGGTTCAATGCCGCGTTCACAAAAGCTCACCACTGATTTCTACCCTTAGAAAACTGGATCCAGTTTCTACTTTGTATTCCTATTTCTGCGAGATTCATCTTAATATTGTTCTCCCATTTGCGCCTTAGTCTTTCAGATGGTCATTTTTCGATTAGACTTCCAGTTAAAACTCTGAAAGCGTTCCTACTTCCTTCCTTCTGGCTATATGACCCGCCCACCTGAGCCTCCTAGCTTTGATGACCTCAATCATGTTTGGTAAACCGTATAACTGATGTAGTTGCTCATTACGAAGTTTCCGCCATTGCCCATTCCCGTTCCTTTTGGGTCCAAATATTCGTCTCAAGACCTTGTTCTCAAATACTTTCAGTCTGCGTTCTCCCCCAGAGTAAGCGACCATGTTTCACAACCATACCGAACGAACAACAGGTATCATTTTATATATTTTAAGCTTCAAATTCCTCGAGAGATTCTGCGAGAACAAGATAAAATGTATGACACTCTCAGTTTGTCCATCTCTGTAAAATAAAAGTGACAGAATTGTTTCTGTTCCTACCCATAGTTAATAAAAAATCCATGGTATATACTTCTACGTAGGATCATAAACTTAAGGCTGTTAGTTATTTCTAATCTTATTTAGATGTACATACCACGAAAAAATTCTCATTACATAAATTAAGAAAAGACTGAAAACTTACTATCAAACTACAAATTTATTCCAAAATATTTATTGTACAGGACTGACAAGTAGAGAAGTTCAACATAATGTCATTTACGTGGGAACAAGTGTTCTTTAAATGTACTGAGGAAAAGGTG